>NC_137142.1:14410526-14430526 GCF_949319135.1 Squalius cephalus
AGAAGAGAGGTTGAAAAAAATAAGAGGCATTCGCGATGCCACACGAAAAGGAAATTTGTTTTTGACAAAATATGAAGAAAACAAAATTGTTAAAGAAATAAAATTGTGTGCTCCAAAGATGCACAGTATAACCGAGAATGTGCATTTAAAGGTCAATTATGAATTTATATTAACTTTAAGAGTAACACTTTCAAGTAAGGTCTAATTTGTTAACACCATTTAATGCATTAACTAACATAAAATTACAAGGAGTATTGTATTTGAGCAGCATTAATTAACCTTTGTTAACGTTATTAAATAAAAACATTCATGCTCATGTTAGTTCATATGCATTAATTGATGTTAACAGATCCAATTTTTGATATTTAAAATGGAGTAGTATACATTGAGATAAAATAAAATAAAATAAAATAAAATAAAATAAAATAAAATAAAATAAAATAAAAAAGTCAAGTTGTCTTAACCATTTTCCCCAGCAGATTTACTGTATGGATTAATATGCCATATGACACTGTGCTTCCTATTTCTCTCATCTCATTAACATCATCTGGACCCTCTCTCCTCGTTACAACAAACAAAGCACAAAAACACATTGCAGCCAATCTGCAAAAGACAAAAAATAAATAAATAAAAGCGCGGGTGCAGAAAAAATAGCACTGAGTGACATTTCGTAATTAGCACCCTTAGTGAGGTGCAGAAACAGGGCGATGGAGTCACATATCTAATAATCCCTCTGGCAGGAGTCGGGCTCTGCATTGGCATGGGGGCCGATCTTGGGCCAAGCCAATCAGACAGGCTGCAGACGGGGAGAGAGTCGCTGAGGGTCGGTCAGACTGCTGGGCGACAGCAGAGAGCATCCCTCGCCATGGCAACAGCGCTGGGCTGCCGAAGTGTGCAGGGACGACAGCAGTGCGGGAAATGGCCGAGGCTGACGGCCATTAGATGAACCAGCACTGGTGCTGCACAGTCAGTTGTGCTGTCATATATATATATATATATATATATATATATATATATATATATATATATATATATATATTCTACCGTCATATCAATCATCTACTATTGTGTACTCTTCTGCTGCATAGATTTCAGCCACAAGTCATGAATAAACATCCCACTACTATATGCAAACAAATAGCCCAAATAACCTTAACAGGTAATTTCCTTCACTAAAAAAAAAAAGGTACCAATAATATTATCATATATTTTTTGGTCATGGAATGTTATATTATAAAAGCTGTCAATATTATATATCTAACTAACTTCAAATTTGACCTTTTTTTAGATATGATTTTTGTAATTAATAAAATAAAATATAACAACACATAATTTACTACTACTCTTCTGCTATATAACTTATGATATGGAAGATACAAGAATATGTATCTCACTACTTTATGCAAACAGATATGAAAATAGGAAATTTGTACCAAGATACTTTATGAGGCTATTTCTTCACTCACAGAACACTGTTTTTTGGTTATGGTATATTATATTTTAAAAGCTGTTAATATTATATATTTAACTAACTTTTTTTTTTTTGCAGAATGTGTGTGTGTGTGTGTGTGTGTGTGTGTGTGTGTGTGTGTGTGTGTAATAAGTTATAATGTTTGATGTTGAATGTATGAAATATGTTTATAGTGATATAATATAATAGGCAGCTTCTCTGCAACCAAACATAGGACAAGCGCTTTATAATATAATATAATATAATTAAATATATATTTAATATAATATAATATAATATAATATAATATAATATAATATAATATAATATAATATAATATAATATAATATAATATAATATAATATAATATAATTTAAGATAATTTAAAATGTAATGTAATATACTTTATAATATAATACAGTACATTTTAATAATATAATAAATTATAATATAATATAATATAAAATAATCATTTATAATATATTATATTATAAATTATTATTTTATAATAAATTATAATATAATATAATATAAAATAATCATTTATAATATAATATAATAAAATATAATTTAATATCATTTATAATGTAATGTAATATACTTTATAATATAATACAGTACATTTTAATAATATAATATAATATAATATAATATAATATAATATAATATAATATAATATAATATAATATAATATAATATAATATAATATAATATAATATAATATAATATAATAATTTAGAATTACTCTTCTTGTATATGGTTTAGGATATGGAAGATACAAACAAATGCATACCAATACTATCTATAAGCAGTGTAAGCAGACAGTATATCTTTAAATCATCAGTTAATGAAACTAATGAACCTTGTGTTCTCCTTCATTTCAAGTTGTGAATTTGCGAGGCAGTCACAGCCTCTTCTCTTAAGCACTTCCTTTAAAACTGGAACAGCACAGACTGCCATGAATCTGAGGTGTGAACTCTAGACTGGCAATCAAAGCTCAGGCAAGCTGACTCTAAAGAAGAAAAGACAAGACAGACAGACAAGATAAAATCCTGCGTGATCTTTAAACGTTAGAGCTTTCTAAGGTCAGTCATTTGACAGAGCCGGTGACAACCGTCTCAGATGTCCTTTAATGATTTGAGGAGCTTGAAGATTCAATCTGTGACAAAGCAGAGGAGGAGCGTGAATGGAAAACAGGTGCCCGTATGCTCCGGGGACCGTTTAAACACCTTCAGCAAAGCAAGCGACCGGCTACGTGACCTGATCTCTGAATACACTCCTGACTGAAAAAACATATTACTTTTCTTTAAAAAGCCTTGTGACACTACCCTACTGTAAACTCCATTAAAGGGTTGATTCGGTTGACACACGGGACCCCTGTCTCACTCAAGGACGCGTTTTACCACAACTTTCAGACTGCGGGTGAAAACATTCGAGGAAGGAGCTCCAAAGCAGCTTACGTTTGATAGACAGTAACATTACCACTGTCTGCTTAAGAGGAATTACCAGTTCAGGCTAAAAGGGAAAGAAAGAAACATTTAAGACACTCAATTTGATCCAAAGCAATAATAATGCAGTTGGAGATTTTTGTTTGAGTTTCTGAAGAACATTCAGCTTAGCAGAATCCAACTCCCTCAGGCTGCTTTTACACTGTCTCTCATAGAGTGAGAGGATACAATGGAGACCGCTGAGGGAAAGCATGAAGGCTGGACATATGCTGCCAATGCTGCTGCCACCAAGTGCATGTAGTGGATATTGCAGATGTCTTTCCACCAATCAGCACAGCAGGGATGTCGGCGTTTGGCAGAGAAGGTTTGATTTGACACAGCCCAGCCTGTGGAGACAGGCACCTCTTTGACCTGACAATTACCTAAAGCATCTGCACTGGTGATGGCAATCAATTCACTGAGGGCTCATCACACAATATACGGCCGCAGAGTGACACACAACAGCAGATACACTCCGCGACGTGACTATAATAAAGCAATCTCAACACCAATGCTTCAAAAACACACGCTCAGAATGTTCAGACCCACCTGTTGCGCGTCTTCCCACTTTTCTCTGTTCTCCTCTTCAAGGAGATTGCTGATGATCTGAAAAAAGTTCTGGGGAGAGAAGAAATTGTTGTTAGAACAACGCTGCCGTCACTGGAAAAGACTGGTGACATTATTTGTGAAGGATCATAATAAAGAAGGATCTCATTTCATTATGCTTTGAAAGTTTAATATGCATCATTTGTATACAGTATGAAATGTATAGACATTTATCAACATGTATTGCAACCCAGTAAAACAGGATATTTAACTTTGAGTGAAGCTACACTGTGAAAAAATAAATACTGATTATAATGCATTTTAAATACTGTAGGTTTCACTGTAAAAAGTGATCAGTTGACTTGCTTAAAAAAAGTGCGGAAACCCATTGCCTTAAAATTATTAAGTAAATAAACTTCATGCGTAATTGAAAAAAAAAAAAAAAAAGTTATGTGGCATTGTCAAGTTCACATAACTTAAATTTTTCAATTACGCAAAAAGTTTACTTACTTGATAACCTACAGTATTTAAAATGGATTATAATCCATTTTTTTATTTATTTATGCCTTTAAGGTATATTATGCATTATAATGCATAGTTTAACACAAATATATGGTTGCTGATAATGTATTTTAAATATTTGTGCTTTTCAAAGGTACAAATAAAAATTGTATTAGCTGCAATTATTCACAACAACACAAAACATGTATTATGTATTAAGGCATCACTGTAAAAAAAAGTAGCTGCCTTTCATTTTTAAGTATAATCAATTACAATTTGGATGTTTAAGTCATTTCAACTTAAATTACATTAAACTGACTTAAAAAAATGAGTTGAATCTTGTTAACTTATTTTGATGAGTTAAAGCAATGCAAAAACATGTTGTCATAACATATTGATCATACAGTGATTATGAATGAAATAATATATTGACTTCATAATATATTTTAGAAACTTTGATGAGTTTATATCACTGTACAACACCCACAGAATAATGTTCTGTACACTACAGCGGAAGGATAATGCATTTGCATAATAAAACACTATTGTAATGAAAACTGTGCTCTTATTTTTTTATGAAGCATTAAGAAAAGCAATAATGTACTTGAGGAGGACTTGTGCTCTTGTAAATTAGTTGTGACTGAATTCATAAAATAGCATTTTTGTACCTATTGCTTAAATATATACAGGCTATACAAGTATTAAATTGACTTTACATAGTCATTGAAAAAGCAAACAAGAACTAGTTCATATCTGGAATGTTTGTCCAAAAAAAACCCCCAAAAAACCTGTTCCCTGAAAAGGCAATAACAAAGAATCTCCTCTGCATTTTAAAAGTCTCAACAAACAGTCTCTTGAGGAATCACACAGCGCTGATTTACAGGGAGATGATGGGATATGTCCAACAGCCATGGCTCTAAAACACACACCTGAGATTTCCTGCTGCTTTCAATTCAGGGATTGTTGATCTTTTTCTAAGTACTCGTATGTGCACTGAATTAAAGGGGAAGGATAGAGAGAGTCGGTCGAGTTTGAAGGAGCCTGGGAGAGCCGTCTACTCTAAGACTGGAAAGAGAGCTGATGTTTGCTACGGTGACTGGGCTGAATGAGATATCCAGCTGGACGTGTGCCTGTCTTCTTTTCTGTTTGCTGCTCTGCCTCTGTGCCACGAAAGGCAGGAGAAAGGCAGTGTCTTGGCTCCGGCATGCTTGTTTTTCTACTTGAATGCTTATGCTCCCTCTGGTGGTAATACATCCACTTAAACACAGCATTAATACGTTCCAAAACACACAACCCACCCCGGCACACATGCGTGGGGAGGAGGGGTTGCTCCGGTTCACATCAGGCCTTAGATAAAACCTCCCACACCAACCCATCACACAAACATACACACGCAAAATCACATTACACTCCGTATTATGTAAAAAAAAAAAAAAAAAAAAAAAAAGATTCTCACAAACAGGTCATAAGAAATCGGTTTATTCTGGTATTGGGAAGGTTATGACAAGGCTTTGAGATAGAAGGAGATAGATTTAGTGACTATCTCTTATCAGCAGCTGGCGCACGGTGTCACAATCCCATAAGCTCTCTGTGAGGGGCAAGACCGGCGAGATGTTTATCAGTCACGGTCCTAAGTAGTGACATTGCCATTTTGAAGGTGCTGTATGTGATTTTAGATTTTTTAGTAACTTCCGCCATTTTGCTAACTTCAACCAAACGCATATAATATCTGGAGAAAGCTGTCAGCATTCCCGTTCATCTCAATTGCAGTGCCTTGACTAAAACGTCACCCTTCATAAACATGTGACTGGAGTGCTGGAGGCAAGAATTTTAGAGCCAATCACAAAATACCATGTGACTAATTAGGAAAACTATGTCATGTGGCTGATAGAAGCCCTGCACTGGCGACTAATATTTGATCAAAAATTACAGTAAAAAACAGCAATATTTTGAAATATTAGTAATATTTAAAATAACTGGTTTCTATTTTTAATATTATAAAAATTACATTTATTCTTGTGATGGCAAAGCTGAGTTTTCAGCATCCTTACTCCAGTCTTCAGTCTCACATGATCCTTCAGAAATCATTCCAATATGATTTGGTGATTTTTTTTACATTTTTTTATTATCAATGTCGAAAATAGTTGTGTTGTAAACTGTGCTACTTTATTTTAGGATTATTTGATGAATAGAAGGTCAAAAGAACTGCAATTAATTAAAATATAAACTTTTTAACATTATAAATATCTTTACTTTAAATTTAAATATTACACTTAATTGTAATATAAATTAGTATAAATATTAACTTTAAATTTAATATTAAAAGTCCCCCTGTGGTAAACATCAAGTTTTTAATGTTGTTTTTAATATGGTTTTTGACAAACCATGTGCAAAGTCATAACTAAGTCAACATTATTGCTGAGTATTTTCTCCTTAAAACTGCAGTGAAAAAAAGATGCGGTTTGAAATCGCCGCTCTCGACATCACAAATAAGTTGTAACCAATCACGTCACGAGGGGGGCGGGCTTCAGCATATCATTAACTATGCTGCGAAGCAGAGTCTCTAGAGAAGCCAGGTTACCCAGTGTATTTTTCTGTTAATGTGAAAAATCGGGTACATTCAGCAATATAGAGGGTGAATTATGTATATAATGTATTACTAAGTTATGAGGGACTATGTCTTTCTCCACTGACATTCTAAGTTGTTAAAGCATAAAATCAGGATACTGATTTTAGAAGGCAGCCTTTCGACTCTGAGATGGCGAATGGGAACACTGTTTGTGTAACATTAGCAGCACATTATTAGCTGTTTGAGAACGTAGTCACCGTTATGTTTCCGACGTTGTAGAGCGATAGATAAAACACGTTACCATTATGATACATCGACTTGTAGACGACCCCGTATGAGTGAGTGGAGGTGGGGCTCATTTGCATATTCATAGATCTGCGTATACTAAATGAAGCAAGGGTGTAGAGTAACATTCAAGCTATTTTAAGGGATACAATTATTGACTACAGGAGGACTTTAACTCACTCTTGCTGAATAAAAATAGTAATTTCTTTGTAAAAAAACAAAAAACCTTACTGATTCAAAAAAATTTAATCGTAGTATATGTTGCTTGTAAAAAGTCATGTAGTAAGAACATCTGGAAATTTTATGAGTAGTACTTTCAGCCTGCATTACCAACATTCAAGACCTAAGATGACCACAATGTCTAAATGAATACTATAACAAGATGCATTTAAGCTCAGAGGTTGTCAAAAACAAACAAACATTGTTTTCTCTTTTACCTGAACGTCATCAGAAGAGGGTTCATAGCTGGCCCTTTTAAAGGTGTCAGTGACGTTTCGAAGAATCTCCACTGAGGAGAGAAGGTCGCCTGCATAGAAATTGCGTCTCTGGGTGAGATCCAGGAGGACCTTTGTAACCTGGGACATGCCGTCTCCAGCCAGATTCCTCTGACCTTTAGCAAGGTGCCCCTGGACCTGAAGACAGACACAGGGAAAGAGACTGGGTTCTGAGTGTTCTTCAAAGACTGTAACACTAACAGAGTCCTGCTCAAGTCACAAACATGAATGAAGTTGGGGTACACAGAACTGCCACTATTATTTAAAGGTGAAGGGTGTCATTTCAGAATTGGTTATATAATGTTTCTCAAGCACTCTGCAGTTGCAAAGGTGCACTAAGAGTTTTAGCCTGTTTCTATGGGGTTGCTAAGGTGTTCTAAATGGTTTTAGCCTGTTGCTATGGGGTTGCTAAGGTGTTCTAAATGGTTTTAGCCTGTTGCTATGGGGTTGATAAGGTGTTCACAATTATTTTGGCCTGTTGCTATGAGGTTGATAAGGTGTTCATAATGGTATTAAGCTTGTTGGTATGGGGTTGATAAGGTGTTCTGGGTGGTTTTGGTCTGTTGCTATCAGTGTTGGGTGTAACTCATTACTAAGTAATAAATTACTGTAATTTAATTACTTTTCCATTGAAAAAGTAAAGTAAGGGATTACTCTTAATATTTCTGTAATTTGATTATAGCTACTTCTCTAAATACTGTAGAACAATTCTATTTAAAACAATAGTGGATTTAACGACTTAATTTAATGCCTAATTTTAAAATGTATGTTTTTAATATAATCTTCTCCCTTTCAGTTTGTTGGCTGGTTCAAGAATAATTTATGCAATTTTATATTGTTTATTTGAAAGAATTAAGAGTGCAGTTTCACGTCTATCCTTGTATTGTTGAACTGTTCGAGGTTGATATGGGATTTAGAAAGTAATTAGCAATAAGTAATGCAACACTTTTTAGAGAGAGTAATTAGTACAGTAATCTAATTGCACCGTTGAAGATAATTAGTAGCTAGTAATTAATTAATTTTTAGAGTAGCTTACCCAACACTGGTTGCTACACAGTTGCTAAGGTGTTCTAAATGGTTCATGGAACATTTTCCACCATTTTGTCATTCGCCAGTGGGGAAACATCTGGTCAAAAAATAATAGCGCTCCACAAATAACACCTTTCCTCAACAAGCAGAGCAATTTGAGGTATCAAAATTGTTCAAACTACCAAGCTAAAGAACTGTATGAGTAAACACTACTAGTCATTATTTCACAATACTTATCCCATCTACCACAGGTACCATTCAAAAGTTTGGGCTTTTAAAAAAATAAAAAAACAACAACAACAACAACAAAAAAACTTTTTCGGCAAGGATGCTTTACATAAATCAAGACAGTAAATATATTAATGATACAAAATATTACAAATACAGTATATTTGTTACAAAAGATTTAAAAATGATGTTCTTTTGAACTTTTTATTCATCAAAGAATCCACAAACAATGTACTGTATCACGTTTCCACAAAAATATTAAGCAGCACCACTGTTTTCAATTGATTATAATAATAATAATAAATGCGTTTTGATTATTCAGCTTTTCCATCACAGGAATAAAACATTTTAAAATTTTAAAATTGAAAACAATATTTTTTTCAAAAACATTAAAACATTTCTGACCCCAAACGTTTGAACAGTAGTGTATATCTGCCCCAAATTTTAAACTGGGATAAGAGCATCTAAAAAAATGACACACTTCACCCCAAAGCAACAGGCCAATGAACAAACATGCATAAATCACACTGACATGATGTCATAAACAATGACTGAAGAGCCCAGAGTTTAGGGGTAGGGTTAGTGTAGGGGGATTTACTATACAGTTTTAACAGTCTAAAAATCATTACATCTATGGAAAGTCTACATAAAGTTATAAAAACACGTTTGTGTGTACTTGTGGGTCAGGTTTTGCCAACCCTGACCTAAGACCAAAAGCCCCCAACAGCATAGTAAAACCTGACCAGGCAGCAGACCCCACAGGGAAAGTGCCTTATTAAAAAATAATAAATAGTGCCTTGATTAATATTTTAAAAAGCAAAAAGGTGTGAGAGCTAGGGAATGGAAAATATCATTACCTCAGTATAAAACCTGCCACAAAGGAAAGTCTCTGTGTGCGTGTTTGTGTGTGAGATGCATCTAAAGCTTTACTTTGCAATAACACAACATGCACTGCATTTGAGAAAGACTCAGATAAGAAAAGGAAGCTGAAAGCCAAAAAACATAATGAAAATCATTAATTTGTGTCCAAACAGGTGCATTCCCAGAAAAAGCTCCGGTGAAGCTGGAACAACCATCTTCAGGATGTAAAAGGAAATTAGAGCGAGTCCTCCATTAACGCGGGGTCTCGGAAAACTGCAATACTAGCGGTTTTAATTTGCCTCTCAGATGATAGCAGTTTATCTTGCAGGCCTAGCGTGGTGGTCTGGGGTGCTGGGTGGGGAGAGGCACTGGCGGAAATAGTTTTGGGTGATCGTGACGACTGCAGGGATAATTTATGGCACGTCACAAACAGAAGCAGAGCGCAGGAAGCTGACTTTGCACCTACTGATTGCTGCAAGTATCTGTATTCATTTGCAATGCATCGAGCGTAGCTGGGTTGCTCCCAATAGGCCACCCCGCGGTGATCCAGCGAGCAGCGTCGACTAGTGGTGCCTGCAAAGAAGGAGGAGGGAGAAAAGAGAGATACAGAGAAGAGGTTTATACTTGATCTTGCAAGTCTTTTTTTTTTCATTCCACCTGCCAGCCCACACATCTTTCAGCGAGAGGGATAAAAGCAGCAGCCTTCATCATCATCTAGATGCGGCAGTTGCCAGATCACATGCGCCGCACATGTGCCACTGCAGTGTATGCGTGCGAAACAAACCAAACTGTAATTACATGCTTTAAAAGACTGGTCATAATTCCCGCTCATAGAATTACGATGTTAACCGACGGCGGCTGTCACGCACCGATTTGACTTTTTTTGTTTTCGGCGACTGCGAACGGAGCCCTGCAACCTGAGATATCAACAAGGCTGCCGCCCACGCATGGGAGCGAATAAACAAACGCACAAAAGCAAACATTTCTCGCCTCCGATCCGTCAGAGCGTGTCTACCGTCTCGCATTAAGTAGGCCTACATGTCCTTGCCTTTTGAAACAACCTTACCACACCCACCCCGCACCCCTATACCACACACACACACACGCGTCTTATCAGCTCTTGTTCCAACACGGTTCCACCTCCTGCTACCCGGCCAACAGCGTAACACACTCGGCCCACCTGAGACGCAGCTGGAGCCAGACGCCTGCCCCCAAGCTGAGGCATCCAAGCAGGGACATCAGCTCACATCCACAGATCACGGAAAACTCCCACAGAGCCGGATCAAAAGCGGACGCTCTCAGATCTCGCCATTAAAACACATGGCAGCACAGAGGGGCCTGACAAGATTTAATCTCACACACACACACACACACATAAAAAAAACTTGCGCGAAGATCACACAAACCTAATCCAATCGTGCTCGTGCACAAAAATAGGACAAAGCAAAAGTTAAAAGTTCATCCCGCATGATGTTTAATCGCCGGTCATTCCTTTCATTCCCAATTTATCAGTTCCCCAACCGCTTCAACTATTTCCAACTGTTTGATTTCTGTTGCTTTCATTCGTTTGCATCGCAATGAGGACGGAGTTTAATTTAATTCCAACCTCATAATGAATGAAGATTTTCCAGCATTTCATGCTGCTGGCGTCAGATCCCACTCCAGTGCTTTTGCACAACCTGAAATTTTTGACGTGGGTTATGCAGAAATCAAACAATGTAAATCTAACTAATTCCACCCACAGGTTGACACACTGTCTCTTTTATCTATAATTGATATAATTAAATGTTCTCAACCCCCCCCCCCACCAAAAAAGAAAAAAATACAAAAAGTACATTCGGGCCTATGGTGGGAGTCCTCCCACATATAGAAATACATCCACAAAAGACATTAATCCATCTATACACGCTTTCGCAGTCAGCCTCTGCTTCTAGTTATTCCGGACTGCTTGCTGTTATCTGAGTTCGTGGTGCCTGCGTTTTTTCTTTTTCCTCCAGCACCTGCTCTTTCAAGGTCATTGTAGTGGTGTACCAGAGCATCTTCACAACAGGAGATAGCGGGAGGTTACAGAAGCTCGATGTAGAACAGTACAGCACAGTCTGCCATTTTGGGACCACAATCAGTAAGGCTCACACCTCAGACCGGTCAAAGGAGAGAGAGAAAGACTTGGGGACACTTCTACAGCATATCTCCAAGAAGAATGTGCAGGATGGAGAAACGGTTGCTCTCTTTTCTGTATTATTCCCCTTTATGTCTCCGCTGCAGAAAGCGGCCTCGCAAAAGAAGTTGACAAAATGCTGGAGGGTTCAACGGTATGCAAATGACAAAAATCTCTAGGTACACACAGCATAAGCCATTTAAAGGCAGTCACAGCAGTGCTGAACACACTAGTCAGAAACATTTGTCATCGTAGCCTTCTGAATTTATGAATAATTTCAACATCACTGAAATAAATGCACTGCAAATGAAAAGCAGAGCAAAAAACATAAGCTGTCGTCTTTTACTTTTCTTTTTGAAAGCGTCTGTGACTATTTTTGTGTTTGGCTGAGTGCTCTTATGGTGGCTTCTTACCCGTGGCGTTGGGCGGACACCTGTTGAATGCCAGTTCCCCAGAGGGAGTTCTTCTCCACAGCATGGACACAGCATAGTCCTCCGGGCATATTTCGTAAGGAGCTATGGGTCAGGAAGAAACATAGACATTTAGACACTATTTTTAAAATCACATTTAGTAACATTAAGACATTTTTTTATAGGACAATTGAGAGAAGACGAGTACATAATGGACAATGTGGACAGGGATCAGAATATGATGCAAGAATTTTAATTTCACATTGCCCACATACGAATGCCATACAATTTTCGGTTGTATAATTGCTGCAATATTACGCAGCCCTGCATATATATATATATATAAATATATATCGTGGCATATTAACAATTGGTTCCCGCGACTTACTAATACTGTATGTCAGAATGTTTTACTAATTCGTTAATCATGAGCACCATATAATAATTCGTTCCCTACTTTTACTGAATCGTGGTCCCGTTGGAATTATTATTTCTCTTGTTTTAGTTGAATCAAAACGAGGGAACAATGTAGTTCAACGTGGCCACGATTCACTAAAACGAGGGAACGGATTCTTAATTTGTGGCCGTGATTTAACTAAAACTAGTGAACGAATTAGTAAATTGTAGATTTGTAGATTCACGATTTACTAAAAGGAGAGAACAAATTCTTAATTTAAACTAACAAATTCTTAATTTATGACCACAATATATATATATATATCTTTGTCTACATGACGTGCAGGGCTTCATACAATATAAGTAAATATATAAAAATATATAAAATACTGAATATAATGTATCTCTAATGTACATTAACATTTACAGTATTTAATGTATATTTAATTAATGTATAACAAAAAATTATAAACATCATTGCGTAAAAAAAAAAAAACACTTTTGGAACCTTTTATTTTTAATAGTGTATTACATTATACATTACATTACATTATATTATTATACAAACTGGAAATTTAAATCAAACATAAAAATGTCAGATCATGATGAAAGAATGTTCTATTTATATTTGTCTGCAGAAATAATTTCAAGCATTAAAGAATATAAGAATGATAAATTCAGTCAAATATGCACAAACAGTTAGGCCTACATCAGTAGTTTATATAACTGTACATGTAACTTACCTATGAGTATGAAAATACATGTATATGCATGAGCATAAAGCACTGTTTCCATGGAGACTGCTTAATACATCCAGAGATTAGGATGGAATCATTTATGTGATATAAAATACCCATTACTGGTCAATTTTGTGTTGATCATTCCCAGCCAGAACATACAATTATGGTGTACGTTCATTATTTCCAGCGCAAAAAACGGACAAGGAAAATATCATTATCCCTGCATTCGTCTCTCATTCACGTCTATCTGTCCATTCTGACATAATTGACTCTTGGGGCTCTTATTTGCAGGGTTACCTGGGCAACGCTGCTCGCTGCATCTACGGACCTCCTCCCCGCTGCCATCGCATGGCTGCCCCGTGACCGCCAGCCCCTGGCATACGCGTACCCTCCGCTGCCAACCACCGTCACAGGATTTAGAACACCCACTCCATGGTGCCCATGCGTTCCACTGCCCATTAGCTGAAAGACACATAGACAGACTGTCAAATCAAGTCACATTTATTTATGTAGCACTTTATGCAATATTTAACAGAGGCCTGCTAGCAACTGACGCTAGAGGCTGCGGTCTTTAGTGTCCTTGTTAGCATGCCTGCCTCCTGGGGGTTACTGTACATTGGGGCCCGGATGGGAGTGAGGTTTAGGGGGGTGAGTGTAAAAGAGGCCAGCTAGTAAGAGCTGTGTGAGTAAGCCTCCCCCCCCCGGTCTCAAGAGTCGGACTAGTGACTGATGCTAGAGGCTGCGATCTAGATCGTCCTTGTTAGCGCCCCTGTGCTGTGCCGGTTCGGATCCCGCTCAGAGCGGTGCGAGTAGAACCGGAGGGGTTGCAAATATAGATTGTTTCAAAGCAGCTTCACAGTAATAAACAGGAAAATAGCAGAATCAATAGCCCTTTCACACAGCAATCCCGGTAAATTACCGTAAAATTGCCAGAACGTTATTACCGGTAAATTAAATAATGTGCTGTTCACACAAGCAACAGTGTTCTGGCTTTTTACCGGTAACAGACCGTTCACAAATCAGTTGCTCTTTCAACGGCTTCTGATTGGCCCAAATCACTTCTTACGTCAGCGCGTTCTGACCTCGTACGTGCAAAATACCGGTAATCTTCATTCCACGTCCACACAGCGCATAAACCAGTAATTAACTGGTAATGTTACAATTTCCTTTACTGGTAAATTGCCGGAACCAATTTACCGATATATTTGAAAAGGTCCTGTTCACACATGATCTGTTACCGGTAATTTACCAGTAAAGACTGTATCTGTGAAAGGGGCTAATGATGCAAACTTCATCAAATAATAGACAAATTCAAATTCTAAATTCTAAACCAGCTCTAAAAAGACAGTAGTGTCATTATTCAGCTCAAGTCATTTTAGTGTTAGTTCAGTTCAATAAGTGTGTAAAGTTAATCAATTATGAAAAAGTTCAATTCAGCAATAAGCAGCTCTACAGGAGGCAATAGTTTCATTATTCAGCACAAGTCAGTTCAATGTTGATTCATTTCAGTTCAATAACATTGTCAAGATTGCAAAATTCATCAATTATGGGGGCCCATTTGAACGCCCATGGGTGTGCTGGTCTGAAAACGAGGTGTGTTCTGGTGCATTAAACAACTGAAACCTGGTCTAAAGTCAATGGTGCAATTTTTTTGCTTATTAAACACACATGGATGCGCAGCAGCACACAAATATGCCAAATATTAAAAATAAAAGGATTACATTGTAAAAGATTATTACTCTGTAGCTACATAAAGATATGGTGGAATCCGGCTTGTCCCGTAGATGGTCCTCTGAAGCGTTCAGTCTTTCCGCTTGCAAATTCCACCATGTAAATAGCAACCCGCCATGGCACGAACGCAACTGGCTTTTAAAGGGAATGGGAGATGAGACTTTGATTGGTTTATTACACGTTACACCCAAAACACACCCATTAAGAGAATAGGGACATCCCTTTTAGACCATGCGGCGGGTGCAACAACCATTTTTCCCGTCGTTAAACTTGCAAAAGTGGATTCGGACATGCTCTAAGTGCACTTGCGCTCTGCTCTTTAGACCATGCACTTAGATCGTTAATATAGGGCCCTAAGTCTCTTTCAAACCCCAAGTCAGAGGCGACAGTGGCAAGGAACCCAAACTCCACCAGATCACAGATATTGAGAAAAAGAAAAAAAAAAGCCAATCCTCTCCTCTGGCTAAATGAATGAACCTAGTGTGATTTATGATTCCAGACTGCATCATAAGTCAGACTGTCTGCATCATCTTATTCTGTTCATCATCTCTTACATTACATCTTTCAAGCTCGATAATAACATTCAACCTTTTTGTGGATGCGCACTCTTGAGAGTTTCTCAAGTCGTCTTCTGTGAAAGTATTATGTGGAACATTATAAAACACACTCGTTTGCAAAGGAGGGTTTGGCGCATTAAAATCCATCCAGTTTCTTGTCATGTTGACATGCTCTAGAGGCCGGAGATGCAATAAAACCAGATTTTTGGCAGAATTCACTCTTGATTTAATTAATAAAATCATTACCACGATACCTGCAATGATGTGATATTTGTCTCTGCTTTATGAGCATGAGGGTGCCCTACAACTGGGATAATAATTTTCCTCACTTTGCCAGTCCTGAAACACATTTTATGGTAAAGTTTTAAAAGGCTTCGGGATGTTTTACGAGCATCTAATGAACGGAGTAAAATATTGTTTCTTGGCATTGGAAAGGGAAAAGTGAAAAAAGATAGATGTTGCCCTCAGTTGTGCTATAAATCATTTGAAAGCGAGGGCATGTTCACCTGTAGACCAACATTCACCTGTGCTGAATTTACCTTGTGTTCAAGGACACATTTACATTAACATTTAGACTATGTGGAGGCTGCTGGAATGTTACTCTGAAATCAATAAATATGGTCAAATCATATAAAAGCACTGGGAGATAGGGTATTTGACCTCTACGCAGCTTCATATAAAAGCATTTAATCTAGGCACCTCAATAAAAGTGTCACAAAGTTCAAGTAAAAAAAAAAAAAAAAAAGCTCTATAACTTGTACAAGCATTAAAGCAAATAAACATTCTACCACTCAAAAGCTTCAATCGTTAGTCTATCAATCCTCATATATATATATATAAGGCTTCTCTTTTAAATGATCTTTAGAAATAGATAGGTTTGTATTTGAAAATGCTTGCAATACAGAAGTCCATTTCCACCTTTTATTAAATATAATAAAAAGGTATATTTCACATACTTTTGACGTGTTCCGGTTTATTCAATTTCATTAGGTGTCTTTTACTATTATGTACTAACATTTAAATTAATCAATTGGTGCAATGTACTTACTGTGTACCAACATGTTTTTACATTGTACTTATATTTAAAGAATACCTGCATATATGCAATTACTTTCTGTAATTACATAATTACACTGCTGAGCCTAACCTACTGTAACTGTACCACCAAACCTGTCCTTAACCTTACAGGCATCCTCAATAGCAGCACAAGTGTTTTGCAGCACAACATGGACACAATAAGTACATTGTACTTATTTTGTTTTTTATGCAAGTACATAGTAGTTAAAGACACCTAATATAAAGTGTGACCTTTATAATCTTGTAATTTTGACTTATATCTCACATTTTTAACACCATATCACAACTGATATGATACAGAAATGTTTATCATTACAGTTTTTCTGAATTGCTAAAACACATTTCTTGAAACCATCGCTCACTTTCTCAAAACCTTAAACACAAAACCACATTTTCAAACCACATTCAGAGAACCTCTGACTCTTCTAGCAAAATCAAACAATTGCCTCAAAACCATTGTATCTGTGCTCAATGCTCAAAGATCATTCATTAGACACTACATCAAAAAATGGAGAACACGAAGCACGCAGTTACAAAACAAAAGTATATTGTAACAAAGTAAACAAATTTTGCAATTACATTAAAAAAGTTAAAAAAGTATAGTAATGACAAGGTGAATAAATTGTATGTACTGCAAGTATAGTATTATACTGAATATTGTATAGTAGGCTGTATATTCAGCACTTGCATACTGTGAAAATACAGTGACCCAACGGCAAAATCCAAAACGGTTACAGTAACAAAGTCTAAATGAAAGTACGTTACAGTACACTCAGAAGAGTTGTGCAACTGCACAACCAAGGTCAGTGAGAGAGATTTTATTCTGCTTCAGCATCATGTCTTCATGTTGGGTCCAGCCTGAGGACTTTCTTCACATCACAGACAATGCCATCTCTGCAGGCAAAGGGAAAAACCCTAAAGCCAGATCCAAAGCCTGACAACATTCTGCACACCTTGCTCTTTCTCGTCCTCTTCCTCCTTGTTCACAACCTCCTACACATACTCTTCCTCCTGTCCCTCTTATTTTGTTTCCATCCATTTTTGGAATCAACATTCAGTGCATTTTGAGTCAGTTTTGGCACTCTGAACTGACTTGTATTCTGTACAGCTGGTTTGGTCACATCGTTAGAAATAAGTGTGAACAATTTTGAGTCATTGTGTTTAAACGATGGCAACCGCGTTGTAGCTGTGTTTAACGTTTGCCTGCCTGTGTTTAGTGTTTTGAAACATAAGTGCATCACAGTGCGAAATGTGTTTTAGTGAGTGAGAATGTGTTTAGAGTTTGCATGAGATTTGCAAACAGATTCGCAACTACCTGAACTTGTGTAATGTTTTACAGAAAAAGTGATTTATTCGACAAATTTGTTTAGGCTATTGAGAATTTGGTTCAGAGAATGGGGTTTAGTGTTTTAGCAATTCCGAAAAACTGTATTATTATCAATGTTGAGAACAGTTATGTACATTTTTTCAGGATTCTTTGATGAATAGAAAGTTCAAAAGAACAGCATTTATCTGAAAGAGAAAGCTTTTGTAACATTATACACAACCGTTGAAAAGTTTGGGGTCAGTAAGAATTTATTTTTCAGAGTTTATATATGAAATATATATATATTTCATATATAAATTGTGAAAAATAAATATGAATGACACATAAAAATATTTTACCAATCCCATGCTGTGGTTATGCACATGATAAACAAACATCTTCCATTTTAGCTTTGATGCTACAACATAGCGCGTCTCACACTGTAAGCAGCTTCAAACTCGCTGAGACTCTCTGTTATCATGAACTACATACAGCAAGAGTCTTCCAGCTTACAAGCATCATGCTGAGGGGCCCCTGTGTGTTTTAAAGAACTACCTGCCAGGCACACTGTGTAGGCGCTCTCAAGCGAGACCCACCCCTACGGTCTATCAACACAGACTTAAGATAATGCCTGACATAGAATGCCTGACAACCGTCTCTTGACAGTTGAAGTTATGTCATAGTTAGCTTGGGGATCAAATCAATGTTTTTAAAACAAAGTTCTATGGCCTTTTCGTCATCTGTTGCATCATGTATAACCTAAGATTACAGAGCATATTTTAGGAAATACACTGATTTTAGAATGTACAATCTTTCTCTCCAGTAAAATGAAAAAAAAATATTGATGACTTCGCAATTCCATACACTACCGGTCAAAAGTTCTGAATAATTTGGGAAACACGTTTCAGTGTTTTTGAAAGAAGACTCTTCTGCTCACGGCTGCATTTATTTGATAAAAAATACAGTAAAAACTGAAATATTGTGAAATATTATTACTATTTAAAAGAACTGGTTTCTATCTGAATAATATATTTTAAAATATAATTTATTCTTGTGTTGGCAAAGCTGAATTTTCAGCATCATTACTCCATTCTTCACATGATTCTTCAGAAATCATTCTAATATGTGGATTTGGTGCTCAATTCTTATCAATTATTGTTGGAACTCAAATATTATTTCTTATAAAATTATTATTTTTACTGCTTAATATTTTTTTTTGTGTAAACCGCGATACATTCTTTGATTAATAGAAAGCTGTTTGAAATAGATAATATTTGTAACATTATAAATGTCTTTACTGTCACTTTTGATCAATTTAATGTGTCCTGAATAAAATCATTATTAATATTGTATAATAATAATAAGAGTTTATTTTTTTATCTTAATTACCTAAACCTTTTGAATGGTGGTGTATCATGCTTTCCACAAAATAGTAAACAGCAATGTTTTCAACATTGATAATAATAATAAATGTTTCTTGAGCAGCAAATCATCATATTAGAATGATTTCTGAAGGATCATGTGACACTGAAGACTGGAGAAATGATGCGGAAAATTCAGCTTTGCCATCACAGGAATAAATTACATTTCAAAATATATTAAGATAGAAAATGGTTCTTTAAATTGTAATAATAATTCAAAATATTACAGTTGTACTATATTTTATTTAAATACAGCCTTGGTGAGCATAAGATACTTCTTTCAAAAACATAAAAAAAGAAATATTCCAATCTTTTGGCTGATGTATACTGTACATATTTTGTATACTGTACATATTTTAATTTTGGGGGAAAAAATCATTACTACAATGCTTTGAATCTTCTGTGATGATCATGTTTTCAATTTCTGTATTAAAATGCATTTTGATACTTTTGAATGGTGTGACTCAAAACAAAATTAGTACTTATGATATAAAAAATAAAATAAAATGCAAGTCCTTTGATTTGACTCAATCCAACTTCCTGTTTCAATAGACAATAATAAAATACTTCATGGAGTCATTAAAAAAGCCCTACTCCTAAAAGACCTTACTTTGGATACTGAAATACAAATATACACATAGATTTCCCTTTAAATGAATGAGATTCAGAAGAAACCTCAGTCGTACCTGTACACTCAGGATTGGAGCATTCTCTGCTCTCCGCCCAATGTCCTCTGCACTCAGATCCCCCATGA